>NC_137067.1:17986785-18021500 GCF_032717465.1 Coenobita brevimanus | reverse complement strand
ACGTCTGTTCTTACATCATCTTACATTAATACAATTTCTCTCTTTTTCTCCTTGTTTCATTTTCATTGTTTTTCTTTGTAGTATTTTTTCTATATCCGTCTCAGTAACAATCGTTCATTTTGTCTTTTTATCGTAAAGTTCACGTCTTCCTCAGTCATAGCTGCTCCACCGTTGAGCATTCTCCTATGTTCCTTTTTTTAAGTTATATTTTCTTATTCTCCAAATGTACTTTCTCATTTTTCCTCTCATAATCATTACATTCGTTTCTCCTCGTAAATACTTGGCCATTCATTCCTTTTTTTCCATATTTTCATTACCGTCATCGTACTCTTTTTCCAGTAATTGCTTTTCTTCCCTTCATTTCCCCATGATAATCACAATTTCGCTATTTAACTCTTACCATAATAAACATTCTCCATAGTTTTCTAATTGCCTTATTACGAAACTTCTTGCGTTTTTCTATCTTGCTACTTATGTCTTTTTCGGGGGGGCTCTTCTTCACTCACCCCTTCATTATGCCTTTGGTGTACACTTTATTTTTTTTTGCTATAATTTCCTCAGGCTTCCTCCATTGTATAATCTTTTCCTCTTATCAACATCTCTGTCTACTTTTCCCCCAGCTCCTCCTCCTCCTTTGCTCGCTCTTTCTCCTCTGCCCCTTCCTCTTTCCCTGCCTCTTCCTTTCCTCACCCTCCTCCTCTCCTTTTCACTTCTTTCATTCCCCTCCCTCACTCCTCCTCCCTCTCACCTCCGTCCTTTCCTTTACACTTCCCTCCTCACCTGTCTCCCGCTCACCTCCCTCCATCCTCTTCTTTTTGAGTTTCCCTTCCATTTTCCCCCTCTTTCTCTCTCACCATCTTTCTTCCTCCCTCCCTCTCCTCATCCTTTCCACAGCCCCTTCCCTTTCGTACCTCTCTCCCCCCTCTCTCCCTTTTGCGTCTCTCCCCCTTTTACTTCTCACTCCCTCTCACCTCTCTTCCCTCCCTCTCTTCCCCCCAGCAGAGCCGTCCAATGGCGTTCCTTAGCCAAACTGGGAGTCGAGGTCAGTGTTGTGCGTGATCTCCCCCACCCCTCCCCCACTACCATTCCCCATCTCCAGAGTCCTCACCACTACCCGTACCCCTCATCCCCTCCCCAACATCCCACCCCCAACCCATACCCCATTAGCACAAAACCCTTCCCCTCTTGTATCCCCTTCATAGGTCCCCTTCCTTCATCTTTAATCCAAGATTCTTTTCCCCACCCTTCTGTTCTCACTCCCATCCCTCTACCCTTCCTCTCCACTCTCTCCCTTCTTTCCTTCCTCGGACCCTTTTCCCAACCACCACCCTCCATCGCCTTATCTCGTACCCCATCTCGTACTCGTTATCCAATCCCCTTCCATCTTACTTCCTCCTCCCCTTCACATCTACCCCTTCTCCTATCCCATCTCCAGCCCCCTCCCGTCTCTGCTTCTCCACTATGCCCTCCCCTTCTACTCCCAACCATAGATTCGCTTCCCCGGTTATTCTCTCCTTCTCTCCCTACCTCATCCCCAGACCACCTTTTAACCATAATCTTGGTCTCTGCGACTTCCAACCCGTCCGACCTCCCCAGATCCTCTCCAATCATTAACCCCCGTGCCCCCTCTCTTCCTCATTATTTTCCTCTCAAAATCTTCCATCCCACCTTAGAGCTTGTAAGCTTTCTCCGCTATCTTTCACCTTTTCATTTGCCTTTCCTTTCCTCGCTCCTTCTTCTTTCTCCCTTCCATGATTAGCTTTTTCTTTTGTTCCATTCTTCTTATCTTTTCTTCATTCTTCGTTTATTTCATCCTTCCTTTATCCCTCCTTACAACAACTCATAATTTTAGTGAGCTTCAATTTACACTTCCTTTAGTTGCTAAAATGGAATATCTATGCCCATATACTGAAACTTTGCTTCTTTGAGGTGACCTAAGTCAGTCCTAAATAGCTGCGTCATTAAAATAACCAATTTCGGAAGATGTGTGTAATTCCTCCTCAACTTTCTAGATTTCCATTTTCTCTCCTTCCTTTCTTCCTACCCTAGATTGCCGTTATTTTATTATTTTTTTATTCTTCTTTCCTACCATGGTGGCTGTATGGGTGATAGCACGTACGTACAAGCAATATTATACGCAACTTAAGCTAAAAAACTTCCGCAAATACGGATCCAGATAAAAGGCCTGTGGGAAGGGGGAGGAGAGAAGAAGGGGTCGGAGGGAAGGGGAGAAGATAGAAGGTGGAGAGATAGGGAATTGGGAAGAGGGTAAAGAGGAGAGGAGAGGGAAAGGGAGAAGATAGGAGTTGGATAAAGACTGGCGAAGGGGATAAAGAAGAGAGGAGGAGGGAACGGGGGAGGAGAGGAGGAGGGAAGGGAGAAGGAGATAAGAGGCTTGACAAACCAGCTCCACTATGGCCTCGGGTTACGGATGCTCTGGCTCAATATAGCCTTAATCCGCAGCGTGACTTAGTGTGGTAAAAACTGAATGGGATAATAGAATGAATGGTGCAGGTGTGGTGAAAATTAGGATATACAATGAAGGTAAAGGAGAATGAATAGCTGGAGGAGACAAGATAAGCAGCGTGTTTAAGTAGCAATGAATGGTGTGGAGAGTCTGAGTGGTGTGGAAAGACAGAGGCAAATTGAATTAAAGTGAATAGAATAATGAAGATGACAAGGAAGGACAAGATGAAATAGATATAGCCTGGGAGGAGGAAACAAGCAGGGTGGGTAAGTAGCAGTGAGTGGCGGGAAGAGTCTGAATCAATGGTGTGGAAAGAATGGAAGCAAGTTGAAGTGTGGTGGGTGAATTATAAAATATACAGAAAAAAAGAAGGTTGAGGGAAGAAAATAAGGCTTTTGGGGTAAATGGCAGTAAGTGGCATGGAAAATCTGACTGATGAGAAAAAAAAAAAAAAAACACTGAACGAAAGTGAACACATTAGGAAAGTCTCATCAAAAAGGAGGAGGGATGAGAGAAAATCAAGGGTGTGGACAATCTGTGTGGCGAATTAGAATGATCTGAAAAAAAAATAAAAATAAAGGCGAACAGAAGGGAATACGAGTAAAGGTGGCAGGATATTGGATTGATTCGTAATCCTCTGACCTCGGAGGATTTTCCATGGATGAGTAAATCACTTAGAAGCAGGAAAAAAGAAAAGAAATTATAGAACCGTCCCTCTAGGTTAAAAGGAGAATACAATTCAGTGGCCTGAATGGAAAGTCAGTCTAGACATAAGAGAACACTTATATGTGGCCCACGAATGTGACAACATCGAAATTGAACCTATGATGGACACGGACGTGTATATAACAACTGAAGAAATTAAAAACAACTTCATAACACAAAATGTAAACAGGCACCTGACCCAGATGGCCTAAAAGCAGATTGTTTAAAATGCTAGACGACAATAATGTATATATTAATCAGGTTAAGAAATTTTTTAGATAAAATAATGAAGAGGAGATATGCAATAGTTGGAAGACCTCAAATACTATGTTGATCCAGAAGAAGTCAAAACCCACTGTTACTGATTTGCAACCAGTTGCGTTAATAAACTCATCTATAATTTTCATGGGGATACTCAGGCAAAAACTAGAACAACATATGAGGAAAACAAACAGTACCAGTGAATAACAAGCAGGTTTTCCAGAAAGCAGAAGAATCACAGATAATTTGTATATGCTTGAATACTGTGTTAATGAAAGTTACAAAAAAAAAAAAAAACTAATAGTCTATCTATCTATCTATATACCTAGGCTGCTTCCCCCAAGGAAAGGGAGGTAGCCGAGACAGGACGACACACTCCCCATTTACTCATCCATTCAAACACAGTCATTCGCATCTTAGCCCCAAAGGGGAGAAGGGACAGATCCTCACCACACCACACCACACAAGGGTCAACTGCGCAGTGCTATAAGTGACATCCGCAGCAGGGCCCGACAGCAGAGCTGGTTTACCCCTGCCACATCATAATAGACCCATCTCCTTACTCGCACCTGACCTGACTAGCTGATCAGACCAAATGCGGGAGAATATCTCCTCAGGGCTGCGTCATCACTTATTCACTTATAATTTCTCTCCATTTATTTCTGTCACGCACAGCCACTTTTCCTCGTTCAACAGACATCCCTCTCGCATCCAGCGCTCTCTTCACACTGTCCATCCATCCTATTCGTGGTCTCCCTCTCAGCCTTACACCTCACATCAGATCTAATTATCTTTTTCACCAATCGCTCATTATCCATTCTCTCCATATGCCCAAACCATCGCAACACTCTCTGCTCAACTCTACCAGCCATCTCCCGAACAACTCCAGTTCTCCTTCGCACTTCATCATTTCACACTCGATCCATACGCGTCACTCCACACATACTCCTCAGACACCTCATCTCCATTACATTCAAACTTTTCCTCTCTGCTACGCCCATATTCCATGTTTCAGCCCCATATAATGCAGTCGGTACCACAACACCCTCATACAGCCTTCTCTTTACATCCATTCTAAGCGAACGACATCTAAACCCTTTTTTCATTCCTCCCAGCACCTTTCCTACTTCATTTATTCTAAACTTCACTTCTGCATCTATTCTTCGATCCATAGCAACATGCGACACTAAATATTTAAAACACTCCACCTCCTCAAGCAACTCACCATTCAAAACTATATTCATCCCCCTACCGTCTACCAACCTCGTACACTTCATCACTTTGCTCTTATTCTCATTTACTTTCAATTTCCTCCTTTCACACACCCTTCCAAACTCCTCTACCAACTGTCTCAATCTGTCCTCTGAATCAGCCACCAGTGCAGTATCATCTGCAAACAGCAGCTGCTTAAGATTCTACTCTCCACCATCGACATTCACCAGACTCAGACCTCCACCTAAAACTCTTGCATTCACCTCTCTTACAACACCATCCATATAAAAATTAAACATCCAAGGCGACATCACACATCCCTGTCGCAGTCCCACTCTCATGGGAAACCAATCACTCACAGCATTTCCCACTCTTACACAGGCTTTACTATTTACATAAAAACTTTTCACCCCTTTTAGTAACCTACCATCAAGTCCATACAATCTTAAAACAGGCCACAAAGCCTCCCTATCAATTCTGTCGTACGCTTTATCTAAATCCATGAATGCCCAAAACACATCCTTGCCTTTTGCTAAATACTTTTCACACACTTGTCTCACAGCAAACACCTGATACATGCATCCCCTCCCTCTCCTAAAGCCACACTGCTCATCACCAATCACTCCATCTGTACCCTCTCTAACACTCATAATTAACACTCTACCATACACCTTACCTACAACACTCAACAGACTTATACCCCTAAAGCTAGTACATTCATACTTATCACCCTTGCCTTTATACAACGGGACCACACAAGCACTTGCCCAGTCAATTGGCATCATACCTTTCACAAAGCACACATTCAACAAGCTTACTAACCAGTCAACAATAGTCACTCCACCACCCTTCAGGCATTCCACAGCACACCCATCCATACCTGCAGCTTTCCCTGTTTTCATCTCCTTTACTGCCTTCTCCACTTCCTCCTTCGTGATCAAAGAATCATTCAACTCTCCCAACACATTTATTCCTTGCACCCTTCCATCCGCCACAATCTCAACCACCCTTTCCTCCTCTACATTTAACAATCTTTCAAATTACTCTGCCCATCTCTTCCTTACTGCATCCATCTCAATTAACATCCCTCCATCCTCTGCTTTTATTCCCTCTTCTTTCCTCGACTTTCCCTTTCGCACCCTTTTCACCTCCTTCCAAAACATTTTCTTAATCTTTTGAAAATTCTCAGTCAGCCGCCTACCCCACCTCTCATCTGCTGCCACTTTAGCATCACGCACAGCTCTTCTCGCCCTATTCCTCCTTTCCTTATACCTCTCATATGACATCCTTCCTCTGCAGCCACACTTCATATGCACGTCTCTTCTCTGCCACAGCCATACTTACTTCCTTGCACCACCATTCACTTCCTTTTCTTACACCACCACCCACACGTCTCACACCACACACCTCTTCTGCATGCCCCACCACAGCACTCTTAAACAACTGCCATTCCTCCTCCACACTGCCATTTTCCTGATCTTTCACTGTGTTCCGCTCATCTTTCAATTTCTCCTGATACTCTATCATTTTCTCTCTTTTATCCAACTCACTCACTTTCAAAACCTCCCTGCCACACCTAACCCTCCTAGCTCTCACCCATCTCATACCTGCTCTTAACTTTCCCTCCACCAGGTAGTGGTCAGAATTCTCACATCCAACAATCTTCCTATTACATTCCTAGACACAACCACATAGTCCATCAAAGCTCTATCAACAACCCTTCCACCCTCCTGTCTCACCCATGTATACTCATAAATATCTTTCTTCTCAAACAGCGTATTTCCAATCACCATCTCTCGCTCATCACACATCCCTATCATTCTTTCCCCATTTTCATTTCTTCCAGGCACACCATGCATACCAACTACGCCTTCAACTGCTACATTTCCCACTCTAGCATTCAGATCTCCCATCATTACCACATTCACATTCGCTCCAAAACGCTGCAGACACTCAACATCATTCCAGAACGACTCCCTCTCTTCTTCATCCCTTTCACTACCAGGCCCATATGCACTCACAAACACCCACAACTCCCGTTCAAATTTCGCTTTCACCCACATCAGTCTCGATGGCACCTCCTTCCATTCAGTAACACACTGCTGTACTTCCGGACTCACTAACAAGGCCACACCTTCTCTTGCCCTTCCTCTATCAACGCCAGACAATCTTCCAGCCACACTTCCAAACATAGACTCCCCCTTCCCTTTCATCTTCGTTTCACTCAAAGCTAACACATCCAACTTTCTTCTCACAAACATTTTCCCATTCTCCTCCCTTTTAGCCTCAATCATACTACATCCACGCACATTCATAGACCCAATCTTCAGGGCACGGGGATAACTCAATCCTCCATCCCTTTCTCTGGCCTGTCTCTTTTTAGGAACTAAAAAACAGAGGAGGGGGTCCCTAGTCCCCTCACCCCGCCCCTTTTAGTCGCCTTTTACGACACGCAGGGAATACTGTGGCGGTATTCTTCCTAACAAAACCTGGCCGCAGAGTAGTAGTACCGCTTCATAGTGTGGCCAGATTGTGTCCCCTCCCCCCTGTGGCAGGGGGGACACAATAGGAACTTCACTAAATAGTAACTTCACCAAATTTCCAAAAATCATTCGATTCCATCGACAGATGTAGCCTTTTAAGAGCACTAATGAATCACAACATACATCCAAAAATCATAAATGCAATAGCACAAGTACATACAGATGGTAAAACAGACATATCTAAATGGGACAAAGCAAACCACCATTGGCACTGCAAATGACATCAAGCGAGGTTGTAATGCATCAACATTAAACATATAAAATAATAAACATTAAACATATGAAATAATAAACAGAGTAGAAGCAGCAAAATTAGGATTCAAGAATGAATATTTCAAAGTACCAATAATATATTATGATGATGATGAACTAATGTTTCATTCAGTGGAGGAAGCAGAGGAGAGCATTAGATTTATTCAGGAGGTAGCAGAGAGTTATGGATTAAAGATGAATAAAGAGAAAGGCAAATAATTATATACAGTAACAAGGAACAACCACCAAACATTGAGAACATCCAAATATGTGAAACCATTACCTAGTTAGGAGTCATAATCACAAACAAGAAAAACTGCCTTATAGAATATAAAAGGCAAAGATTAAACAACAAATCACTTAGCAAATATGACGTTCAGTGTTGTTGCAAGGTATTTCAACAGTCGTATGATAGGAAAAAGTTATTGGAAAGGAATAGCACTGGCAACAATACTGTATGCAGAAGAGGTTGCAAAGTTTACAGATGAAATAGCAAACTACAGCATACTGAAAACTCAGTTTATAGGGCAATATGACAAGTTCCCACATATACAGCAAATTGTGCCTTAAAAAGAGAGATTGGGTCCACGTCAAGTGAAGCTAGAAACAGGAAAATTAAAATACTGTTTACAAAGCATTTAATAAAAGAGGACAGAAATGAACTTGTTAGAGAAATATTTATAAAAGAATTCGAAAATGAAAAAAACAATATGGATAAAAGCATTAAAATGATGTATGGATGAACTAAAAATAAATATAACTGATATTAATAGAATGACCAAAGAGAAAATTAGGTAGAGTAAAGGAATGGGACACAGCAAAGTGGAGAGCAGAAACAAACAAAATCAACACTTAATATATATGAAAAGTACAAGAAAAGCATAAATGAGGAAAGTTGGATTGACAACACAATTGGTACCAAAATACTTGTAAGAACTAGAACAAACTCACTCACTTTAAACTGGAGAAATTGGTTTCAGAGAATAAGAGAGGAATGTCCATGCTGCAACTCAGAAGTAGAAACAATAGAACACTTCCCATTGGGCTGTACTGAATGCAGTGACATTAGACAAAATTATCACTTCACACAAAACATTCAAAACAGAAGCAGAGAAGACAGAATAGCAAACATGCTAGCATTTGACATATCAGACTGTGAAGAAATTGAAATTAAGAAGGACTTCATCAATAGAATCTGGACAAAAAAAACAGTATACGCCAAGAATTACAGTACATTGGTAATTATAACAAGTAAAGTCAGCAAATATACACAATGAGAAATGTGGTGAAGCACAAATCAGCCATTATCCGTGAAGTACTGAGCGAGGACACAGACAAAAAAGAAAATAAGAGATGTATATGAATTTTTGTAATAAAATAATAATAATGAAAATATTTATGTAAAAATAAATAAACAAAAGGTGGGAGCCGTTATAAAGGCTTATCCCACGCCAACTACTGGACTGGACTGGATTGGATGTCTTAAAAACACCTCCCCTAATACCAGTACACTAGTCCGGTATGAGACAGCCCTAGCAAGCATTCAATACGGACGGTGGGTGTCAACGCCAAAGTGGTGACGTGTGGAGATGTAGGACTACTAGGCCTTGGGGACATCCCTGGAAATAGGCCCTGAAGCCTTTGCCCAGAGTCGGGCACATTAAAACAAAAAAAAAAAATAATAATAATATGGATGTACTGTCTACTGAAGTTTACAGGGTAACCAGAGGATGACAGGGAACAAATCCTATGCATCATAAAATCGTCTGCAGTAGCAAATGTAGAAAAATTAAGGATTCACAGCAACAGGAATACAACAGTTAAATACATGAATTGTTTTATCCATGAACTGAGTCGGATTCGAGTCTGGACAAAGATGTTTTATCTTCATAAAAATATACAGTGACACTGTGTGAAGGAATTAGGTGGAGAGGCAAGAGGGAAATTAGGAAAAGGAGAAAATGAGTAGTGTGGGGAAGTAAACGTCTTGCGTGGTGTGGGGTGGGCGTGGGTGTGGAGAGAGGATGAATGAGTGTTGTGGGAAGCATACGAATGAATGGTGATGGTGGAGAAGGGGGTGGGGGAGTGTTGCCAAGCGATCTCTTTGCTGCCATATTTACATCGCAGCGTTAACACGTCACCCTTCCTTATCCAGTCAGAAGAGAGGAGGAACAGTCTAAGATAAGGGAAAGGTAGACAAGACTGGGGGTAGAAAAGTGGAGAAAGAAGAGTGGAGAGAGGTGTGAAGAAGAGTGGAGAGGGATGGACGCAGAAGGAAGCGGGAGGGAGAGAAAAGAGAGGACAGGGGAGAGAGCAGCGAGAAAGGTGGTAAGAGGAGAGGAGAGGTTATAAACGAGGTGGGAAGAGAGAATCTGATAAAACACACTTTTCTAACTGAAGTAGCAGTATATTGCATTCATGATCTTTTTTCTGCAGGAGGCTCCACCTAAACTGAATTAATTCATTTTGCAACATCAAGAATAACTAAAAAGAGACGTTACTGTATTAAAATGATTACCATCATTCACAGGCTGATATTAATAACTTCCTGTAAAATAAAATGACATGGAGTTAGTCAGGGTTAATGGTACCACAGTTATCGCTAATCGGTTGCCATAATTCACTCCTAGTCTAATGAGATCGTCTGGCGTTAACTGGAAGAAAACAAGAGACAAGACACGACTATGAGTGAGTTAAGGATCCTTTATAAAAATTTTCCCAGCAAGACCCTGAGTAAACTTGTGGTTGAAGCTGGTCTTTATAAACGTGTGTGTGTGTGTGTGTGTGTGTGTGTGTGTGTGTGTAGATAATTAAGACCGATTAATGTTTAGAACAGACTGCATGTCCTCGTGGCTGTTTGCCTAACTCGGTTCATTAAATCTCTCTCTGCCTGTCCAGCCTCCCACCCTCCTAGTGGCCCGAGTCATGAGTCTGAGTACATAACCAGCCTTAAGACACCACCAGCGTTACCACTCAGCACAACATGTACACACACACACACACACACACACACACACACACACACACACACACACACCTGCATTTATTGGTTTATTTATGGATTACAGGTACTATATCAGCTGGTAGAGTTGACGTTATACCGAGGATATCATATGAAGTATGGAAACCACGTGTGGAATGTAGGCTAATTGTTTTATTTGTATTGGTATCAGTTAAATCCTGAATATGTAATGAAATAGGGCAGTGTAGTATAATATGGTTTGTATTGTTTCAGGTAAGTAGTTGTGCAGTACCTGGTCTACATAATCTGTAAGTACCAATTTATCCAGCTATTAGTTTGTTGTCTCATTCACTCTGTTGTTTGCTGACTTGTCGGGTTACATGGTCGTTTCATGGATTTTGTCTAATTCCTTCTAGTATGCGAAATAATTAGTCCACGCATTTACAAAATTACACTTACTTTCCCTGTCAGTGTGGTCTTTGAATATATTACACCCATTCATACTTTCATGCCTGTGGTTAAGATGTATACTGATATACAATAAATAAATAAATATTCATAGATGGATAGATATTATATAGACAGGTCAGAGTGGCCAGTAAGCATCGTCAACCCCGGATAACAGGAGCCTTTGTGTTGGTAAGACACTGATGTAACAGGCACCCGTACGTGCCTGGTGCACATTCACACAAAATCCAGCTTCCAACCACTAGTGACTATACTGTATTAATATATTTATCTCCAGTGTGTGTTCCTCCTGCCCACAGTCCTGCCTGCTGGACCTCTCGCCACGCACCCGTAGACTCTCTCTCTCTCTCTCTCTCTCTCTCTCTCTCTCTCTCTCTCTCTCTCTCTCTCTCTCTCTCTCCATGAAGGTCTAGGCTAGGGTGGATTGGGTTGGGTTAGATTGGGTTAGTTAAATCTTTTAGAGCTGGGCTAGGTGAAACAGTGATAGGGACTCCACACACACACACACACACACACACACACACACACACACACACACACACACACACACACAAACTGATAATGATGCGGAGAGAAAAAATAGGGGAAACAAAGGGGAATACAGAAGACCGTCAAGTTATTGATACTAGGAAGGAAGCGGGAACAAATGGGGATTCATTTAAGTACTTGCCAGATGAAAAAAAAAAAAAAAAAAGGGAGGGGGTATTTCAAGCATATTTCAGATAATGATGTAGCCAGAAGAACAAAGCAGACAAAGGGTGATGCTTTAATCCTTAACACAATATCAAATAAAAACATGAAACAAGTTTTTCTAGTCAGAGTAGTTGTATCATAAAATCACAAACAATGATGCAGCCAGAAGCACATGGGAAGCAAAAATGATTATTAAAAGCAATCCAGGTAATGAAGCAAGGGAAAATTATGGGAGTTAAAAGAATGGCCCACGTACATCCAGGATTATGTTGCGAGAAGATCCCAGAAAAGTCAATATTTCAGCCAGTCCAGATAAGTATGCATTAAATAAACAAATAAATAAATATGATAGTCCAGGAAACACAGATAGTGGCGCAAGAAAAAAAAAATTGAATCCGTTTTGTGCTCGTAGCTAACCACAAAATAATTAGATAATTATGGATGGAGACAAACATGGAAATCAAAGAAAAATATCTCAAGGAATCTTGATAATAATGTAAGAAAAATATACAGAACACAAAATGGTTCAGTTCAAGCTCAACCAGATGCTGATATGAGTGGAAAAGAGTATACATAATTCCCAACAAAATCCAATATTTTAATGAGTAGCCTACATCACAGAAAAAGATTAATGTGCCACCAGAAAAGACACAGGCAATAAAAGTGTAAACAATTCAATATTTATTTGAGTAGCTTTTATCACAAGAACCCATAAACATGCCATCAGGGGAAAAAAAAGTCTTTCTGGTTCAATACAATTAAGGATTTAAGAAAAAAAGAAATGGAAATTAACAAATAATTTCAAATATGCTTCGAAATATGATGGATTAAAAAAAATGACTAAAGCATTATTCCTTATTTATACACGAGTACTAGGATGAAACAACAGGGATTATTTTATTTTCTTAGGTAAATAATCCTTTTCTTTGTCAATTGATAAAAAGCTTATTCTACAAAAGTCCTGAAATAATACAGAAAAAAATGTTAGGCAAAACAACCTTTATCTTACAAATGTTAAAAGATAGTCAAGTTAATGAAGCAAGAAAAAGAGGAAACAAGGGAAATGCTTCAAGCACCTTTTACAGTTTTGTTCGAGATATTAATAAATCCTACAAAAAAATAATAATAGAAAAACTAAAAATGTGAAGGAAAACTACTGAAATACATCCAGTGGCGTTTTCGCTCGAGGCTTTAATAAATCAGACATAAAACAGTGAAGGAAAAAATAGATGTGAGCAACAAAAGCAAATACTTCAACCCCACTTCAAATATTTTAACATTGAAATATCACGGTAAAAACTAATATTTTACTGTATTCCTCGTAAAATACACAACGTGTTCTTCCTCACACGGCCTCTTATTTCTTTGGAGGAAAAGCTTCGTAGATTTTTACAAGTCGTGTTTCATGGGAACATGCTTCTAAGGCTTTAGTTTCAACACATTCAGTTTGTGGAGAGAGAGAGAGAGAGAGAGAGAGAGAGAGAGAGAGAGAGAGAGAGAGAGAGAGAGAGAGAGAGAGAGAGAGAGAGCGTTTATAGTGTGTGTAATTCACCGGTTCGGTCAGGATCACTTGATGGTCGTGATCGTCAGCTTTTACCCTCCCGAAAGGGAGCTGAGAGCTCATATAGTCCGATCTAAGGGCAAGGCTGTGACCTTCACACACGCACACACCCGTCCCCTTGCTCAAGGGGGACAGTAACCACCCACTTCGTCAGTGAAACTTTTCGCAACCTGAGCGAGGCGCGAACTCCCGTCCACCAGTTGGCAAGCGGGAACGTTATTCGTACCACTGCATCAGCGAGCGGTGTGTGTGTGTGTGTGTGTGTGTGTGTGTGTGTGTGTGTGTGTGTGTGTAATTCACCGGGTCGGTCAGGATCACTTGATGGTCGTGATCGTCAGCTTTTACCCTCCCGGAGGGGAGCTGAAAGCTCATATAGTCCGATCTAAGGGCGAGGCTGTGACCTTCACACACACACACACCCGTCCCCTTGCTCAAGGGGGACAGTAACCACCCACTTCGTCAGTGAAACGTTTCGCAACCTGAGCGAGGCGCGAACTCCCGTCCACCAGATGGCGAGCGAGAACGTTACCACTGCACCAGCGAGCGGTGTGTGTGTGTGTGTGTGTGTGTGTGTGTGTGTGTGTGTGTGTGCGTGCGTGCGTGCGTGCCTGCCTGCCTGCCTGCCTGCCTGCCTGCCTGCCTGCATGCTTCTTGTGCCTACTTAAGACACCCATTTTCCCTTGTAAGTTGGCCACTTTTTGCCAAGTGTGTGTTAAGTGATGTTCTTTGTTCTGTTTGGTGGATTTTGTATGGAGGCCTCTTACAGCAGTGAGAAGACTGTTGTTTGGGGAGCTTGTATTTCTGAGTGTTGTTTAAGGGCTATTGCTTCTGTGAGGAACCTTTTGGATGAGGGTTTTTTCTGTGGATGTTTGAGGTTCTCTTACTGCGTGGTGGCTTTCGCTTCAAGAACTTTTTCTGTCATTTGTTTTACATGACGATGTTTATTTCAGTGAGGTGACAGAGGATTTTATTTTATTCCACCTTTGTGTGATGTGTTTCCTACTGCTTTGTGTGTCTTGTTTAATAACCTTCTCTTCATGTGAGGCTTCTGTTGCCTAAGGAGCTTTAATTTGAATTGTCTCTTGTTTAAATATTTTGGGTGTCAGTTAAGGAGCTGTTATTTATATGATTTACTTGCTGCTTGAGGGGATGTTATTTCTTTGGGGAGACTCTGTTAAGTGACACTTGCTTCAGTGATGTGTCTTGTTTGAAGGGTATTTTTACCTGTGAGGTGCCTACGTTTGAGAAGCATATAATTCTGTGAGGAGTCTGGGTGGCTGTTAGGTTCTGTGTCTTGTTGTATGGGTTATTATATCTGGGAGGTGGTAGGTGGTGGCGACCATCATCCACTCACTTGGTGTAGTGCTGCCTACTTATTCCTTAGCCTTTATCATTCTTTTTCTGTGCCTGCCTTCCTTTCTTCCTATTTCTCCCATCTTTCCTGTCACTTCTTATTGATTTTCTTTCCTTTACGGGTGGCTTTACATTGAGTGACAAGCCAAATGGTTTCCTGTAAGGCAAGAAACCATTTACAACGCTGGGTGGTAACCATATAACCAAACCATACGTGCTCCCTACGTGTCAACAAGTGGGTTGGTGGAGGGTTAGTGCCCCTCCCCGTAAAACAAATAACTCAAAGTCAAATGGCCACCCCTTACGGGATTATGGCGTCTGGCAATAGATAGATAGATAGATATCTGGGAGGTATCTGGTTTGTGTGACTGATTTCAGAAAGTTTTTTTTTTTTTAAGTGCTTTGTTTCTTTGAGAAATCCGAGTATTTGTTGTTTCAAAGTTATTATTTTTGGAAGGTGCCTTTTATATGAGGTATTTGTTTCTATGAGGTGCCCTTTCAGTCCTTGGTGTGTTGATTGAGAACCTTTTGTTTCTGGAGATGTCTGCTGTTTGAGGATCTTTATCTCTTTAGGAAGTCTGTCTTGCAGTTGTGTGCGCTGTTTCAAGAGTGATAAT
The DNA here is from genome assembly GCF_032717465.1 of Coenobita brevimanus. Lineage (NCBI taxonomy): Eukaryota > Metazoa > Arthropoda > Malacostraca > Decapoda > Coenobitidae > Coenobita > Coenobita brevimanus. Next base: position 18,006,406 of record NC_137067.1, on the reverse strand, counting down.
TTCGCTTACGTTTCTGTAGTTAATTTCCGTGATGATGACGATGATGATGATGATGATGTAAGCAAGCTACTGACCACAACCGTACGTACCCCATACGGCTCCCCTATTAACAGTACCCTCACGCACCGCACACACCCATAAACACCCACTCTCCTGTCAGTGACCTTGACGTGCAGGAAACCCCACCCAAACCATCAGTGGCTGATAAAATCTACGAGTACATTTATTTATTCCGTGTTTCTCATTGCTAAACAAAATAATCAGCTGTAAATCGTCTTATCATAATCGTTTCATTATCATTGTTAATACCATCACCATTATCCTAATTATCACCACCGTCTCCATCACCATCCACACCATACACTTCATTCACTAGGGTTCAGGGAAGCTGACAGGATTTTATTAAGGGGGAGGACGAAGTTGGCTGACACAGTTCTTGAGAAACAAGATGCTTGGAAAGTATTATGAAAGTAGCTTATCATGATAAAAAACGTAATTAGTGTTAAATGTTAAAGGAAGTAATGCAGGAAACTGTCATTGATACCTGAAAGGGTAAATAATAATATAAATAAATGACTGCCTTCCCGTTCAGCTTATTCTGTTAGATAGGGTGGGGGGAGGCTCGTCGCCCCCCACCCCATCTTTGGCTGCGTTCATGGATGTCGGCGAGCGGGGAGTGTGTGGGAGGGATTGTCGGGAGGGGTAGTGGGATGCTAGGTGGTGGCACGCGGAAGGCACTGGCTCTACAATCTTTAACACTCTTCCAGGCAATGAATGTACTCTGCATCTTATTTTAACTACTGCTAGACGAATTCGCACAGCAAGGACGAAGCCCTGGCAAAGGGTTAAGATGAACATGGCCTAAGTGAACATCCATCATGACATAGCCTAATGGGATTTACAGTGAGATACCATGTTGAAAGTTGGAATGTCATTTATGGACTGACACCCAGTCATTGTACTAACATTTTATTACAAAGACACCTTAGGTATTGTGTACATGATACAACCGAACGATGTTATTCGCCTTAAGAGGAGACGTATTAAAAATATACCGGTATGTATTCCGTTGGTACCTTCCGTAAGATGATAGTTTTTTTATTCATGCATTAGCCTGACATTTGTATTCGTATTAACACTGACCTGCCGTAATAAAATGGATAAGAAACAATTCATGTTTGCCTGTTTAACAGCATGACGCCTTATATATATCTATATCTATCTATCTATCTATCTCTATCTATCTATCTATCTATCTATCTATCTATATCTATCTATCTATCTATCTATCTATCTACCTATCTATATATATATATATATATATATATATATATATATAAATTCTGTAAAGGCTACTGTCAGACGCTTCGATTCAGCAGGGAGTGAGACTTTTTCAAGGGAAGAGATTGAGAGAAAAATGACAGAGCAGATAACACTCGTCAGAACCTGAAGTCTATAAACACAAGGTAATGAAATAAAGAAAAAAATGTTAGTCATCCTCAGCACCTCACAGCTGAGGCAGATGCTGTTTTCGTGGAGGGCACAACGTTCGGGTAGTAAAGGAGACTGGCGCTTCAAAGGTTAGTCCATAAAATATTCCACATCGACAAGGATCATCGTCATTTTCTTCCGCACTTTTTCACTCTTAATCACACGATAAATTTACGAGCTACGGGCGGGAGTCCAACCCTGGTAAAAGTTGGCGTCATGAACCCCGCGGCAACCACCCCATTATGTCGTGTTCTTAAACCCTTCAGTCCCGCCACGTATTTTATGTATTAGTCTTGATCCAGCCACACCATTTCTTGAGCTTTGGAGAGCCGGCTGTTCACCTTTTACTCTAACTTGGCCTATTATTGCCACCTCTCCATCTTGAATGCCAAGTTGTAACAATAGATTCACTGAAATATAATGCATGTCACTAAGAAGTTCTATGAGGAGGATGCAGAACCATAGCATTATCTTATTCTGTCACTGAGTTCCATGAAATAAGCAACAAAAAGGACGAAACTCCGTGCCAGGTTAAGGTGAAAAAAGCATAATAGGGCAGGGATATGACACGAATTCCTTTAACCTCTTCTGAATGCGAGATATTTCCCGTAAGCTTCATAAAATCATGTGTGTGTAATTAGATGGGTGCTGCGTGTCTTCCTTATGATAATACATTTAGCCAGAGTTCAGAAGTGCAGTGTCCAGTGTGAGACAGTAAACAGGTACAGAAAACGAAGATGCAGGACCACATGGGCCTACGCTGCAATGAACCACCTTGCGTGTGCAGATCCTGATTGTCTGACTGACCGGGCAGCTCCTATGGATGCTCCTATGTCTAAAAAGAGAGAATGATGAAATAATTCAGTGAACGAAGACACTTCAGTGAATGATTGATAACACAGGAAACAATGAAACAAAAATGCATTGATTTCATTGTTTTTAAAAGACCTGTGTGAACCCCCTTCCCCCCCCCCACACATACATTTGCAGTTCACACAAGGATAACGAGAAGCCTTGTACAAAGTTAAGTTCGTTCAACATATTCTTACACACATTTTGGAAGCTAATTTTGCTTGAGATATGATGTGATCTTCCAATAAATCTTTACGAAAAAAAACAAAAAAAAACAAGGTGAACTTAAACGGTAACGTCTTTTAGTTATTCTTGCTAATAAGAGACGATTATACAGTGTATTTATAGAAGGACCATTAGGAGTGTGTGTTTTTTTAAGCTATATCTAATCTCGCCAATCCGAAACATCCCTCTGTTGCTAATAAACTTGTTTGACCATAGCAAGAATATAAGTTACGAATGAACCACGTGTTATGTAAGGCAAGTGACAGTGTTGTGGTGGTGTGTGTTGAGTAGAAGAAGAGATAAAAGATTAGAGTTTCTGAGACAGTAAATGACCAAATTTTTTTCTTAGCAATCACAACTCACCAACAAACCAGACGCCCACTATGCCAGAGTAAGTGGCTACATCGCTTGAGTTTTGTAGTAGTTGGCTGTAGTCATAGGTACTCCAAGAAACATAAAAAAAGAAAATAGTCACTGACGTGTGAATACTATGGATCATACGTGTAGCACAGATTATTGATGAATGCAGGGAAGTGTTGGTAAAGAAGAGAGCCAGCAGTCATAAACAGTCTTGATCTTCAGGTGGGTATAAGATTGCTGGATTATATCTTTATTTACTTCATCTAAAATTGTCCGACACCAAGTGATCCATTATTTCCACAAACTATTTTGAGCATATTTTATAAAATGCAAGATTGCTTGTTTCATCTTTTTCTTAGCTCCTACCACTACCAAGACTGAAGAAAATAGCTTGTTTCTGCTCTTGATTTCACTTTTACTACTACCAAGCACTTAACCAAATATTGTATATAAAAGAATACTAAAGACAAACAATTTCCAGTGATACCTTGATGCCATAAATACTAATTTATTATGGGAAGTGGTTATGATCCTATATAAGTACTTCCCCTGGCAGCTTCAGTGCCCCATCAGCCACACGATCCAATGTTGATAGTGTGTAATTTCTCTGAATTGTTTAGGAGTTGACTTTGATGAATCGCGGCAGCATTGTGGAAGCTGATTGACCAATTAGTTCCACTCGCTTTAGGAATTATCTTTCGCTGCGATATTATATCCGTAAATAACGCCAATAGACTACTACTGAGGAATAATATGAAAAGTTACTGGCGGCACCTTTGTGGAAACTTAAATATCACAAGTGATTGATGGCTGGACCCAAGTTAAGTAGAGCGATGACATGTTCCAGTGTGTAACTAACGAGGTGGGACACTGCATCAGCATCCTATGTGCAGGTGAGATAGAGGATGACAATTGTTGGTATGGCAGAGTAGGGGAGGTGTGAGAGGGGGAGGGGAGGTGTGGAGCAGGGTGAGAATGGAGGACAGCAGGGGTGGAGAAAGATTGTAGCGGTCAGTGGACAAGAGAGAGAGAGAAAGATAATACGATATTGTGGAAGTAGGCTACAGTGGGGGAAGGCAGGGTGGAGTCAGGGAGGGCATTTACGGAGGTGCAAGAGAAACTTTCACTCTTGTATGGTGGAGGAAACCTGGCATAGAGGAAGGCAGGGGTAGATTTGGGGGCACGGCAGGGTTGGAGGGAAGGTAGAGTTGGGGACAAGGCAGGGTTGGAGGGAAGTTAGAGCTGGGGGCACGGCAGGGTTGGGGGGGAAGGTAGAGTTGGGGGCACGGCAGGGTTGGAGGGAAAATAGAGATGGGGACAAGGCAGGGTTGGAGGGAAGGTAGAGTTGGGGGCAAGGCAGGGTCTGGGGGGAAGGTCGGGTTGGAGGGCAGAGTAGAGGTTTAGTCGTACAGGGAAGGATGGAGGGGTGGTGGGGGCAAGGCAGGGTTGGAGGGAAGGTCGGGTTGGAGGGCAGAGGAGGGGTTTAGTCGTACAGGGAAGGGTGGAGGAGTGGAGGGGGCACGGCAGAGTTAGAGGGAAGGTCGGGTTGGAGGGCAGAGCAGGGGTTTAGACGTGCAGGGAAGGATGGAGGGGTGGTGGGGTGCAGGGCATGGGTGGTGGTAGAGGGTGAGACTGAGCACCATCCCTCCATAACTCCCTGGTGAGAACTCATTCCGAGGGTAAAGGTGCAGTTAACCTGGGTGTCAGTGGGAGCCAAAAGCTTACTTAGTGCATCTGCCACACCCTGACATTACTCCACCACACCTCTGTTGCATCCTTCTTACTGGGTGTATGATTCTGTCTCTCTCTCTCTCTCTCTCTCTCTCTCTCTCTCACACACACACACACACACACACACACACACACAATTCTCCTAATGTTGTTACTTGTCTTCTTTCACTAGTCTTTCACTGTCTCTTTTTTTTTTTTTTTTATCTCGCCCTGTGCTTTTCTTTATTCAGTTCTTAAGCGCTTCCTGTTTTTCCTCACCTTTTGGTAATAGTGTCAACTTTTTCTAGCCGTTCATTTTCTCTTTTCGTAACCCTCTATATCATTTACACTTTTATCTCCATATTTTCTCATTTCAACCCTCTAATTTTTCTTGCCATTATTTGTGCTTTGTGTGATATTTTTTTTTATTATTTTTTTTTTACTGAGACTTTTATGTCACTGAGTTATCTTCAGTCCATTGTTAGTCATCATTTGTACTTGTTCTTTTCCTCAGCCTTTCATGTGTTCATCGTCCTTCCCTGACCCCATCTATCCTGCCTTCTCGTGTGTCCAGCCTGAGATACAGAGAATAATTACGTCTTTCTTGTGCTTTAATGAGCTAAATTGTCAACAGGTGAGATAGGCTTAAGAAACACCCGCCCCTTCTGGTAGATATGCATGTTACCTTTGTTACTTGTTAACCTTTCCACCCAACACCATTCTTCTTATTCTCCTCCCTTCGTCATCCCTTCTTCTGTTGTAATGTTCTGGTTCTCATCTTGATTATATTTTGTCTCCTTTGTGGCTTATGGTACTTGTCCTTCTCTACATGTCTCATTTTAACTGATTTTTTTTTTCATTCCCTCCTGTTCCACGTGTTTGTCCTCTAGTGCTTGTACCCTAGTGCTTGTCCTCTCCTTGTCTGTAATTTATGCTGTTCCTTCTCTTCCTGTGTCTTTTGCACCGCAGTTTTTACCAGTCGTGAGACAACAGGTGTATAAGCCGTTCATACTTACTGTCTTGTTGTTGTTGTTGTTGCTGGTGGTGGTGGTGGTGGTTAACCTACAGACACTCGAATTAAATTCTTGCCCATACTGGAGGGCCTACAGCATCCATTTGTACAGGGTGAATTACTGCCACCCTGTTCTGCCAACCACCACTATCCCATTCCTGTCTTTCCCACCCTTCTCCACCCTCCTTACACTTTATTCTCCATTACCAGTGCCGCCCCTTATACTCTGTAACAGTATCTTCAGGGGGGGGGGGGCTTGTTGAACCTCCCCACCAACCACCAGTATCTTAATCCATTCCAACCATCGCACACATTTTTTGCTCACTTCAAAAAATGGATGGGACTGAAACCTTACCAGTCTATGCACCAACCCATCACCAACCACCATCATTGCAGTTCATTTCATGCATTCCCCATCACACAGCCCAGCCATTCACGTTGTAATATGGTTAACACCATAACAATGTGTGCAGTTGATGTGATAGGACGTGATTGTTTGTTAAGACTTTGAAGGAACCAAGTTAGACTTAAATGGCCCTGAACGGACCTAAACTGACGAACTTTACAGATGGACCCTGAATGGATGTGAAGTACTTGAATAAACCTTAATGACCTGAGTGAAATTAACTGAATCTGAGTGAATACATTTGTTTTACACTGACCTAAGCTGACCTGAAGTTACATTACTAGACGGGAATGGATGTGTTGGGACAGACTGATCTGATTAGCCTTAATGGAAATATCGCAGCCACCATAAAGGAACCTGAACTTTTCTGAGGGAGCCGTATTAAATGTAAAAGACCTTAAGTTGACCAAAGTTAACCCGCCCCGGCCCGTCGACGTATGGGTACGTTGCAACGATTTGCATTTGCCAGTCCCGGTGACGTACCAGTACGTCGTGCAATTGCAAGGTCCCTAATTTGCACAATTTTCAATTTTCGCGCATGATTTTTCGTATGTATACACGGGACACCTTCCTCTATTCCTCTACAAGATGCCAAGCAGGGACAATGCCTTACACCGCATAACCTCCCCCCTCCCCCCCTCACGCCATTGTCTCGGCAATGGACCTGTTACCAGTGACCTGGCTAGTAAAGATATTCAGGGCCAGAGTGATTCCCCAATCGATGACAATGTGGAGGACAATGTTTACATAGCATTAGAAGAAGAAACAGCCAGAAATAATGATCAGGTAATGTGGCAAAAAAAGGTCAGGTATGGTGATTAGTTAGTGAGTGAAACAATGCTTATAATGCCTTTATTACTGCTTGAAAACCAATATACTCTCATACTACATATACATTCGTACCAAGTAAATAAATAAGTACCATTTATGAGTGGATAAAATAGTTACCCTCCCATAGAACTCGTTTTCTTTGGTGCCAGCATGTTAGAAAACCCAGTCAGGTAAGGAGGAACTCCTACCTGGATTGGGTATTTTAAACCTCAGGTGAGCGATTTCTCTATGAATTTTCGATGTTTCTCACCAAAAGCGAAGGTTTTAGCCAAAAAAATTTTTTTCGAAAATACCTTGGGACTGGGGGATGTCGGAGGTGCGGAAAACCTCGGGACGTGACGGGTTAAACTGAATGGCCCTAAATGGAATGGAATGGTACTAAATGGGTCTACATGAGCACGGACTGACCTAACTGGACCGAAATTGCCTTAACCCCTACACCGCGGGCTTTTTTACCAATGACTTGCGTGTGCCGTGGGGTTATTTGGGCTCTGACAGACTCTCAAAAAATATTTGCCAAAAATCAGTTATTAGTCCTAGAATAACAAAATTACATATGCTTATGGCACATACCTTCAGCTTTCTCCTGGAATGATTGTTGAGCCTTCGTTGGTTACCATAGGACTTGTGGAGACCTCTGAAGTAGGGTAACGAAGTCTCCACTTTACACTTCCCGACAACCCGTAATATGATTACCACAGCCAGATACAAACACTATAAACACTATTCTACAATTTTCAAGTAGTTTGGGATCCATACTAAAAAAAAAACCCACTGTGAAAGCAATGGAAATTACGAGCGCGTCTGATCGTCGCACTGGCACTAGTTCGCTTTTGTTACTCTGTCATTTATTATTCATAAAACCCCTCACACTTTATATTTCTATTACTATATAACACTTATATATATCTACAGTCTTTATCCATAAGTTTCCTTCAGTAGTATTAGTTTATTGTCACTGTAGGGATTCAATTTCTTTCAATAAAATACGTAGCATTCACTTTCTCGTCCTGTATACTGGCATTGAGAGTGAATGTCACTTTCATCTTCACTCTCATAACTCATAGCATTCAGACATGCTAGAGTGAAACTTTCACTTTCAATACTCCTAGGGTATATACTCGTATTCTTATAATACTACTCATTTACATTTCTATTTACGTTCTCTATTTTATTTACGTTATTTACATTTCTATTTTATTTACACTGTGTTGTGCACTGTCACTTGAAATAACTTATAAAACTATTTTCCATTGTTCACGTATATTTACATTCATTACTTTCACTTGCTGTTTACACATTATTTACACATTATTTACAATTCCACTTGCACTGTTTTACTCAATAGAAAGATCGTAGTCACTCTTTTATCAATTGTCAGCCCTTTACCTCTTTCCACACGAGGTTTAGTAGGGGGTAAAGGTCACAGAGCCATTTGCATGGGGGTGAAAAAAGGCCTTGAAGTCAGCAAGAAGAAACATACGTCCCCTCACTTCGGAAGATGAGAGTAAACTGATAACGCAGGGCCAGCCTGGAGGCCTGTTTAGGGGTTATTCAGAGTTACCAATATTGGTTCTTGAAACAGCTAAGTCTAGCACTGATATGATTGGCAGGAAATCTAGACAATACATTATAAAATTGGTAGTTCCAGGTGAATGTAAATATCACTTAGGCTTCTCCCGTCCCTCCTTACATGTATATTTATTACGAAAATAGATTAGAGGCCTACTTAGGAGATATATAATCAGAGCTACCAATGTTAAATCTTGAAACAGCTTTGCGTAGCACTGATATGATTGGCAGGAAATCTAGACAATACATTATAAATTAGGTAGTTCCAGGTGAATGTAAATATCACTTAGGCTTCTCCCTTCCCTCCTTACATGTATATTTATTACGAAAATAGATTATACGGCATATTTCAAGGGGAAAAAAACAGTGAAAATTAGCGAACGAGTGCACGTGAGGTGTTGTCAGGTGATAATTAGCCAATTCCAGGTGTATGGCACTCTCACTTACCTTATTTCTTTCTTGTATATATTATTTGGTATAAGAATACGACATAGGGCTTATTTCAATGGATGAAATCAATGAAAAATTCCAGGGAAGATTTACTTAGCGTAGCATGGCCGGGCAGGCGAGAGGATAGGGTAATGGAGGGGGGGTAGGGAGGGGAGTCAAGAACGGGGAGAAATGGCTAAATTGTCAACAATGGATGGGAGTACAGATGAGATTAGGAGTGCTGACTAGTGTTGGACATTGGCAGTACTGATAGATGATACAAGCCCCCACTTGGAAGCCCGGGTGAATTCAAAATAACACAGAATCACAAAAGCGACGCCCCGCGGTATGATCCCTTGCTCCCAAGCGTCACGAAAGTGACGCCCCGCGGTTAAGGGGTTAAACTGACCTCATGACCTGACTAGGCCAATATGAATACTATTGACCTGAGTGGACCTAAAGTCACCTAAGAAACATCAGTCCTGAGTTGACCTGAATTGGTCTGACAGAACTAGATCGGGTGTGAAGGACCTGAATAAATATTGGTTTGAATGGGTGTACCTGGATCTGAATGGCTGTGAATTGACCTTAATGGTGAATGGGTGTAACTGGATCTGAATGGCTGTGAATTGACCTTAATGGACCAAAATTGATGGATTGCTCTGAGTGAGTCTGAACAGGACTGACAGCATAAAAGAATAACAACTACCTTAAGTGACATAATGGCACTACTTGACTAGTTAATCCATAATTATTTATGCCGACTGACACAGCATAAAAGAATAACAACAACTACCTTAAGTGACCTAATGGCACTACTTGACTAGTTAATCCGTAATTATGCTGACTGACACAGGATAAAAGAATAACAATTACCTTAATTGACATAATGGGACTGCTTGACTAGTTAATCCGTAATTATGCTGACTGACTCTTTGCTGGTTAAAGGTTATGCCGCCACGACGCAAGGACACAGTCAAGAAAACGCTATAGTTGTTTGTCTTTCCTCTGAACTAACATTCGGCTTCGTCGTCTCTTCTCAGTGTGACTATTGAGTACGGCGCACTTCGCCACTCATTTTGGTTGCATTTTTTTTTTTAAATTCTGATGTCATTTTTCTTCCCTTCCCTTCTTCCCCTTTTGTCTAATAGTTTATCCCCTTCTTCTTTTCTAAGATATTTTGTACTTTTCCCTTCTATCGTTTTCTTTTCACACTCCTTTAAATTTCCCTGTTGATCACACACATCCTCTCTCCTCCTTCATTTCTATCATCTACTTACTATGTTTATTCCTCGCCTTTTCTTTTGCTCTCACGTTCTCCTCCTCCTCCTCTCTTGACCCCCTTTTCTTCCTCCTTGTATTTTTCTCTCTTCTCTTCCTCCTCCTCTTCATCATCATCATCATCATCATTGTCGTCGTCGTCGTCGTCGTCGTCGCCCTCCTCCTCCTCCTCCTCCTCCTCTTCCACTTCCTCTGTCTCCTCTCCTTCCACTCGTCTTATTCTTTCCTCCCCCTCCTTCCCTCACCTTCTCCTCTCCTCTTGCTCTCCTACTTCCAATGTCTCCTCTCCTCTTGCTCTCCTACTTCCAATGTCTCCTCTCCTTCCTCTTGTTTCACGCTTTCCTCTTCCTCCTCCTCGTCCCCTTAATTTGCACCTCCTCCCTTCCCATCAGCCCTTTCCATGCCCAAATCATTGTCAAAAAAAAAAAAAAAAAAAAAAAAAAAAAAAAAAGGTTGGTGGGATCTAATGAAGTGAAAGAATTGGACCCACATGCTGAAACTGTTAATTGTAAAAATATATTAGTTTCCGTTTGACGCAGACCATTTTTTTTACTGTATGGACAAAGACGGAACAGATAAATGTATGTACAGGTATAACGAGATGAAAAGGATGGTAGGTTGGCAGTGAGCTGTGAAGACTATTAGTTTTACTGCTGACATCAGTCATTTTACACCTGCTTCGTGAATCACCAGATATTATGGTGTTCTTCCAAGTCCTTAACCCCGTCAGCACGATGACGTCTTATTCACTTTATTCATATTAAGGCTACACAGTTTTATCTGCGTGACAGTTAAGCTAAGAAGATCAAAATACAGTATAGCAATCAGTAGCTTATGACGCCATTGTTCTTAGGTTAATTGTCTATAGCGAAACTGTAATTACCTATAAAGGCTCATTTCATTTTGGCAGTTGTAACAGTTATCACTGCGGCCACACGGGAACACGCACCTCCTTTGTCCTTATTTATCGCTTTACTTCAACTGTTAAATAGATCTTGTTAAATTTTACTGTTACAGTTGTGTTAGGTTGTACAGTACCAAGGATGTCCCTCAAACCTTATAACTTTACCTTGAATGTGTGTGTGGGAGGGTGGAGGAGGATGGAAGTTGTGTTGATGTTGGTATGGGAGAGGATGAGTGTGGGTAATGGTGTTGGGGGTGGGGAAGATGCGCGGGTATTGGTGTAGGGGGTGAGGAAGATGCGTGGGTGTTGATACGGGTGGTGGAGCGGGGGGGAGGTGATTATGGGTGTTGGTGCTGTAGGGGGTGGATGTTGGTGCTGGTGGTGGTATGGGTGTGTGCTGTGTGCTGGCGCGTGTGCGTGTGGGCGTGCCAAGTGCAGGCCAGTGGATGGGAGAGTAGGCCAGTTTGAAAGACTCCCCTAAAAGAGAAACAACTTTAATATAATGATGGAAACACAAAAACGAGAATACACAGACAGTGTGAGAGGAAGAGTCTATTGCCGAGAGAATCACCATCCAAAATAAGGACATGACTAATGGCTGGAACTAATCACAATTAGGGAGTGGCCAGATAAAAGAGAGAAGGAAAAAAAGAGAAGAAAGAAGTTACTTAAGTGAGGAAGGGAGTTGAGGAGTAGATGAATACCTAAGATGTTACTGCTTCTTGTTTAGAGACACTTGACACTGCTCTGCAAGCATTTTTTCTTCCTCTGGTTTGTTCACCTCTCTGTCACTTCTGTATTTATATCACGCTCTATTTTCCTCATACATTTTCCTCTCTTCTTTTCCCCCTTCATTTTGCCCACACTTTCTTTACTCCCTCCCCTTTCAGGTGATATTCTGTTTAATTCACCTTTTTTCCCTCTTCCACTTTTGCCTCTTCAATTGCCTTCCTGTGCTTAACCTTCCCCTTTCTCTTCACCTCATCTCTCCCTTTTCTCTCGTCTTTCCCCTCCTATCAGCTATTTTTCTCCCTTCAGCTGAATGAATGTTAACCTCCTCTTCCTCACGGTAACGTCTGTCGTTGCATCAGACACTTTCACTCAGCATCGGAGTGACACTTGGAGTGGGAGGGGTTAGGTATAGACCCATTAACTCCTTCACTACTGGAGGATTCTTCAGTGCTGAATAAAATCGTCCAGAATAGACCAAAAACAAACTGAAAAAAGACGCCATCGTAGTAGCAAGGCTAACATTATCGCTTTTTGGGAGACTGTATAGCAGACACCATTTCCATGAAACCGACTTTGGGAATAGACAAGACAAACCATTGCCCAAGGCTCAGCAGTTCTATACGCAGCAGATGGCAACATCACATATCACCACTTGGGTCATAGTAAACTCACACAGAATACATGCTGGGGCTGTCTTGTTTACAGCTGGCGTAATGGTATTTGATGCAGTAGACGGCAACATCACATATCACCACTTGGGTGATAGTAAACTCACACTGAATACATGCTGGGGCTGTCTTTACAACTGGCGTAATGGTATTTGATGCGGTAGATGGCAACATCACATTACCACTTGGGTAACAGTAACCTCCATCCACACTGAATACGTGCTGGGCCTGTTTTAATTTACAACTGGCGTAATGGTATTTGGCAGGGTATTATTATGGCTTGTCGGTGGGGCCTGTGGAGTACTTGTTAAAACTGTTCTAACAAAATTTAAACCCCTAAAGTTTTCCCAACCACACTACGAGATGGATCTCGCGTTCTTTCGACGTGAATTCCTGATACCGTCCCCAGACTGCTTACGATTTCACCCCGAGGACTGTGTGTGTGTGGGGGGGGAGGGGGAGAACTAAATGTGTTTGCCTGTATTAGGTTACAGAACAAGACAGCAAAGACAGAAGGCAGTAGGGACAAAAAGAGAGAGAGACAAATAAGAGATGCAGACAGACATAACAGTAAAGAGAGCGTCAGATAAAAATATAGTAACATTTACGTATTTGTATCTGGCTACGAGAGAGAGAGAGAGAGAGAGTCGGCAGCCTGAGCACATTGATTCGAGGACACTTTTTTCTTCATTCTTGTTACCTCCAGATGATAATATTCAGGTAGGAAGGACCACAAGTATTGAAAAGATAATGACGGATAGACTAACTTCTCCAGTTTATAAAGTTTCTCCTAAACTGGTAAAATTCGTCTGACATAGCAAGAATTTTCTAAGATACATTTTGTTAGGCTGAAAGGGTTAAGGTAAATAAAGTTTGTGAATACGTGGCCTTCGTGTCCGTCACCCAGCATCACTCAGGGGTGCCCAAACCACCACCAATATCCCTGACACAGGTTTACCATTCACCACCAATATCCCTGACACAGGTTTACCATTCACCACCAATATCCCTGACACAGGTTTACCATTCACCACCAATATCCCTGACACAGGTTTACCATTCACCACCAATATCCCTGACACAGGTTTACCATTCACCACCAATATCCCTGACACAGGTTTACCATTCACCACCAATATCCCTGACACAGGTTTACCATTCACCACCAATATCCCTGACACAGGTTTACCATTCACCACCAATATCCCTGACACAGGTTTACCATTCACTGACCATAGGCTCGTAAGCAAAAACTAATTCATTACTTCAAGACTTTATCCCCACACCTGGCCAAGCCTCGGACATTATTAACCGGATCCAAGCACAACAAATTAAGTATTGTAGCGGATTTTTTTTTTTTTTTTTTTTTTTTTTTTTTTTAAGCGGGGAGGTTTTGACGAGAGGCAGATGTTGAGTGGCTCTCGTGATGAACATTATAACCCCAAACAGGCAGTAAATTCCAGCGGTGAAATGAACTAGATTGTATGCTGTTCATATACATAACGAGTCACTGACTCGCTTTTCAAATATTCAAGTGCGTTAGCCTTGTGAACACCTAAGTTTTCTCTTTCCTTATTAACATCATCAGGAGACAGCCGGAATGAAATACCAAAGCCTTTAGGTTTTATACTATGCCACTACAGAACCAGCATTATTATATGAATCGCTTACATCAGCAGTTTGGATGTTCGTGCAGATTAATGTATGCTTTATGTGGCGGAAATGTGTTTCTATACTTCTGAAAGGTGTAGCCTGGCCAATGGTGAGTGTGTGGGAGTAGGGCACTGTGTGTGTGTGTGAGAGAGAGAGAGAGAGAGAGAGAGAGAGAGAGAGAGAGAGAGAGAGAGAGAGAGAGAGAGAGAGAGAGAGAGAGAGAGAGATTTTCACGAATGCCAGGAAAATCGGCGTATACCTTAAGGTACTTTTTTTCCGGGTCCCATGTCAGTCAACTTCGTCTGCCAGCCACAGTGACCAGACGGGAAAAATGTAGCTTTCCCAGTACTAACAGACGGTGGCGGCTGGTATGATATAAAGTTTAGTGGTCTGTGGTAATGGTGATGGAAATGGTAGCGGTGGTGAGTATGGTGGTGATAATGGGTGTGGTGATGTAAGTATTTACTGGTGGTGATAATGAGTAGTACAGGTAGCAGCGTGGGGAGAGTGATGGTCTTTTTTTTTTTTTTTTTTTTTTTTTTGTAATGGTGTTAGAGATGATTGTGGTATTTTTGTTATGATGGTGTTAGAGGTGGTGGTGGTGATGGTGATGGTGGTGGTGGTGATGGTGATGGTGGTGATGGTGATGGTGATGGTGATGGTGATGGTGGTGTTTGTGCTGGTGATTTTCGCAGGAATTATGGTTGTGGCTCGGTTCACCCGTCATGGCTACAGATTTCAAAAGAAAAAGATTGTTGACTTTTTCGTTCTCATGATCGGTAAATATTTTGTTAGGGGAACAAAAAACACTAAGTATTATTGGCGTTAACAATGCCTATGTCTGAAATATTAATGAGGAACTTTCTTTACATGCCGAAATGAGATGAAAGGTGCAGATTTTTCTCAGCTCCGAATTTACGAAGTTTTATATAAGACATTTTACCTACATAATAATCACCGCGCAAGTATTTGTTTGCCGTATCTAAAGAGAACAAAAAATAAATAAAAGTGTGCGGTCCAACGGACGGGGTCTGCTTGTGAAATAAACTCGATGTCAAAGTGCCTGAATGGTGTAGGCTATGAATCATTGTGCTGTGCATTTACCAGGGCAGTCTGTTGACAGCCATACTACCTCAGTGCTTTAGCTCTCTCTCTCTCTCTCTCTCTCTCTCTCTCTTTTCCTGGATCTTAGACATTTTTTTTTTTTTTTTGTGCGTGTGGGTGGTGGCATAGGTGAGGACAGGGTTAGGGTGTTCAATACGAAGACGACGATTTGATCACGATGATGATTTAAATATGGCTTCCACATACATACCACAATTTCCAAACACTAAACAAATACATATAGATATCTGAAAGTCACTGGTTATCACACTCCTAAACTCCTGAAATAAACATTACATTACAGTACAAATATGTACCACGGCACATACAGCACATGACATTGTGAAACATAAACGAAACATTGCCATACCTGGGTCACCCAATGAGGCAAGTGCAAATATTACCCTTGGTAGATTTTAGTCCTCGAAACTGACCAAAGCGATGAGGTACAAAATGTTATAGTTAGGTACCAGCTTAAGTGATTCATCTGTGTCTGAGAAGTTTGCTCATATTGAATGGTCATCCTACCCACTGAATAACAATTTCAACTCCAACTCCTGAGAGTACACAGTAAATCTGAGTGTTTCAACTCCATAAAGTATTCTACACATCTTTGCATCCATCCACCCATACCTGTATTGTCCCATCTACAATGTAGGGAGCCTGGACTAGGTACGTCCGGATATTATAGGTAAAGTATACCGGTCCAATTTCCTTGAGTGGTGTTAGAATATGTAAGTAACGAACCCCAAACCTCCCAAGGATTTAGACCCACTGGACCACGTCCGGTTGAAGCTACTTTTGTTGCTTGTATGGTTACCACCCAACGTAGTAAATGGTTCCCACTGTGGTGCTTGAACCTCTCAAGTGCATACACTTCACTTTCATAGCATTGCTATACCGTCAGTCCAGAACTGTTGACCACAGAATTTATCGCCATCTCGTCATAACTATTGACCGTAACCGTACTTTCTCAACACAAATTTATCGACATCCCAGAAGTATTGTAAACAAACATAATCTCCGAACCAGTAGCGTAGTCAGGCAAGGACACTTAGATAGCTTGTGGCCTTGAGTCAGGCCTCCACAAATGGGGGGACCCAAGGTGCGGCCAATCCCTATTCTAGGGGAAAACCTGTGGGACAATGTGCACAAACTAATTCATTTGAAATTCCATATGAGGTGCCAGTGGTACAGCCAAGAGTCTGACTGGAGGGGGAGGAGCCCCACGCCATGGCTACGCCAGTGCTCCGAAATGCTGACCTCAGCTCAATTTTCTCAACATAACTTTTCCATGATTTACCCTTCACCTGCTGGCCTCAACTCCCTCCTAAACTGCCCGTCTTATTACAGAAAAAATATATATAATAAGTATAATTCAGGTGAATATATGAAGGTGATGTGGCAAAAACTATGCCCGTGAGCGAGATTCCTGGTTAATGGCCACCCTGACTCACTCGACCCACCTTTTTGTGGCCTATGGGGCTGATGGCCCGAGTGAGGGAGGGCGGCTTGGTGTGGTGGTGGTGGTGGTGGTGATGAGGGGGGGGGGATCTGTTTCTTTCTCTGATTCTTTCTAAGAGTAGTTTGCTGTCTCTTTCTTTCTTTGTCATGTGTCTCTCTCTGTGTGTGTTAGGGAGAGGGAGGAACAAAAGAACACCAGATAATGACCACACAGACCAGACAAAACTTAAAATCCAAGCGAGAAAGTCCGTCTCTATTTTCTCTACAAAATAAGATTATATTTAATGGGGAGTAAATTGAGGCTTTTTCGCCATCCAACCCTCCCTCCGGCATAACAACTTGCGGGGAAAAACTGAGAAGAAGAATTACCCCGAAGGAAAGTAAAATCCTGCTGAGACGTCTCATAGGGTCAACGGAATATACTTTGATCACCCAATCTACTGCCTGTTATTCTGATAAAGTCAGCCTCATTTATCTCTACTAACACATTAAATTTTTGCTACCCTCGCGCTGGCTGAGTCGAGAGCAGGTGTTATGTTTTGTTAGACTCACACGTGGGCGTATGTGTGCATGCGACTGCGTGTGAGTGCGCTTGCTTGTGCGTGTGTGCATTTATAAACAGAATGCGGTAACTAATGTTTTTATTCAGTTTTAACCAAATTTGTTGGAAGGGTTCACGGTTCGCCAAGGGGTTGATCTATTACCAAAAGTTCCAGATCGCATTGCTAGGTCATAGTTTCAACTAGCAAAGTCATCTTTATTATCCAGATAAGATCAAAGGTAAAAACGAAGGGTGTCAGTACTAAAATACTCAATTAAAGGTCACGGACACAGGGCAAGATCAAAGGTCAACTCGTGTGTCTGTGTATGAACAAAATAACTAAAACACCTTTGATCTGGTTTGGATCAAACTTAGTGGAAGCGTTGAGGATCAGCCATGGGATGGACCTGTTATTTTTGAGGGGGGTTGTCTGGAGCTGATGGCAGCAAGTATGGGGGAGGGAATGACTTATCCCTTCAGCAAGATACGTTTGTTTTTATCTTAAATTAGGTACTATATCACGAATTCCTTTAGATTTTGGCAATTAATTCACAGTGGTAGATTATGAATGGAGATATCCCCTTCACTGCGAGAAGCTTCCTCACTGTTAGTTTGTATTGAATGGAGATAACAAAAACATGAAACTAGAATGGCAGTCAGTAGAGCGCATACCTCCGCCATCAACATCCATGCAATATTCACTGAAAACATTACGAAAATGTCGAAAAACTCCCTGTCTCGCAATGTTAAAGAAAAGAGGAAAAAAATCCTGGATCCGCACCTTTATCCGGATCCGCATCAAAATTTAAAGGAGTCTGTTCTGGGTCAAGGCCCATTCTTCTACCAAGTTTCGTGGAAATCCGTCCAGTAGTTTTTCTGTAATCTTGCTCACAAACCAACCAACTAACCAACAAACAAACGGACAGGGGTGAAAACATAACCTTCTTTGCTGAGGTAACAAAACGTCATCATTTTGAAAGTAGTAAAGGATGGAAGGACAGGTGGAGTGAATTGTGGAGACCTGCACGTTAAGTGGATCCTGGGGTGAACAAAAGCTTACTGCTATATTGAACCGTAAAATGACTGTTTTTTACACTACTTAGTAATGGACGCCTTTAATGGAAACTGTTTTATTGTCTTTTTTATGTCTTAGACGACGAGAGGCCACTGCTGAACAGAATAAACTCGTTTGAAGATGACAAGAATTTCTGTCGTCATGATTAGATTACTGGAGACTATTTTAACCCGCAGGCAATGAGAGATTTTGAGGCAAGTTGCGTCTGAATCCCTGTAATTCCTGCCAGGCAGTCTGTGATACTGTGATACAAGTGGAGGCTTCTGCAGCATTCGAGACGAGTTGCATGAGCATCTTAAGTGTCTTATTCCACCTAAACCATGTTTCTACACTATGAACGCCATTGATTATTACCTGTGTATCAAATAGACCCATGTGGCTAATGGATGATCCTTAATTTATTAACCTACGAAATTTGCCATGCAATAAATACTGGGAAAAATTAAGAAGTCTGTGCGCATATAAAAGTCTTTTAGTCATTGGCCCGCCTCATTGTTCTGACAATCCTGGCAATCTTTATCACCCGTTTAAGGAACATTCTAGGTGCCTTTTAAACACATTCTAATCATAGTTTTTTTTTTTTCTTAGCACCCTTCACGTATACCAAGCCATGTGTATGTTATTAATTCATCACCCTACGTAAGAAAAGTGGAAGATATAAGTCAGAAACAGCATAAAAGTGGGGGAACTATCAACATCGTTCCCAGCGAAATGAACCACACAGTCATGCACACGCCACACAAGCTCGCGAAATCCTGCCTCTATCTCACAGGCCTAACCACCTCTTAGTTGAATGCTATTTACTTCACAGAAAAACTACACCAACTTGACAATGACACGGATATTACTGAAGAATGAGGTGTGGCTGCTGGTGAGGTGGTGGCTTCGTCTTGAGTGTGGATAATGGGTGTTATGGCAATGTGGGTTGTGGATAATGAGTAGGCTTGTCCAAAAGTAAATACACGTTTTGGGTGGTAATACATAAATCTTGAAAACGAGGTGGGGGAAGTGAGGTTACTAAGTGAAAGACAGATGGCAGGGATAGCAGTTTAACTCATTGAATCCACTAATATGTTTTGCATTTTGTTCTTGCTGCCACCAGATGACTTTGTTGATTTTTTTTTTTTTTCACTAAAGTTGAGCATAGCTTTGACATAGCTCTTCAGTACAACATATGTCTTTTAAACTGGATAATATAGTTTGAGCGTAGCTTGAATAATATATGAAAGGCGTGTAGGAATGAAGGATTTAACTCATTGAAATCGCCGACTTTTTTATGTGTTCATATATTTCAACTTATTTACTTATATT